>NC_141694.1:409447779-409452779 GCF_964263255.1 Lissotriton vulgaris | reverse complement strand
TAAGCACAAACTACTTGCCAAAAGTCACAGAAGGAGATTCATCTCTATCCGAATTGCTGCACAACAAGTAGAAGAACGAGACTGAAAACCTACTATTACATCTACTAAGTAAGTATATAAAATATATCCTACATTATTTTCTATTTGTATTTACTTACCTGCTAAATACCCAGTGGCCCTTTGCTATTCATACTACTTAACATTCTAAATAATGATATAAAATTATTTTTTTAGATACTACCACTACTGATAATTGTACTCCAAATAATTGTGAACAAAAGATAGGAATACAGAATCAGAAAAGTATGTAAGTAATTTGACATTGTTTAGTTTTGTGCACATTAATCTAAACACCCTGAAATAATGACTTTTGCACACCATCTTTTTATTTTTCTATAGATTCTGCTACAGAAAACTGCACTAATACAGAACTAAGGCTACAGTACTACATCTATAATCCTTTATATTAAGTAAGTACATAAAATAGAAAGTGCTTCATTTGCTAGTAATACTTAATTACCTGCTAAATACCCAGTACCCCTTTGCTATTCATTGCAGTTAACATGCTAATAAATTATCTGCTAGTATTTGTTTAAGAGACCACGAGAACTGAATATTTTACTCAAAATAACTGAACAAAGCATAGGAATACAGAAGCCAAAATATATGTAAAGAATGGCACATTGTTTCATTATGTCCACATAAATCTAAACACAATGAAATAATCATTTTTCTCCCACATATTTATTTTTCTCTATAGATTATACTACTGAAATCTGCTTTACTACAGAACTAAAAACATCAGAATTATATCTAAAATACTTTGTCATAAGTAAGTACATGAAATAGAAACTGCATATTTAGTACTACTAATTATTTTCATGCTAAATACCCGGTGGCTCTTTGCTATTCATAGTACTTAACATCCTAAATAATAACATATTATTATTTTTTTAGATACTACAACAACTGAATTTTCTTCTCAAAGTAAGTGTGAAGAAAGCATAGGAACACAGAATCGAATAACTATGTAAGTTAAGTTACATTGTGTAATTTTGTGGTCAAAAATCTAAACACTGAAAAAATAACAGTTTTCCTCAACATATATTGTTTTCTCTGTAGATTCGACTTCTGAAAACTGCACTCCTAATTAACTAAGGACCTCAGTCGTATTTCTAAAATACATTTTAGTAAGTAAGTATTATGCAACTGCAATAATTGTGTGAAAACAATTCTAACATTTCTAACTGTTTTAATAATTTTCTATGACATATTCTTTATTTACAGAGCAAACACAGTGAATAGATATACAGACAACATACAGAACTTCACATTCTAAACAGCAGTAAAACTAATAACTAAGTAAGTATATTAAATGACATATTTACCACATGTTTCAAAAAACCTACCAACATGGTGATTAAAGTAACTCATATGTTCCTTATTTTTTAAAGATAACACTACAAAGTATTCTACAGAAGTTGAAGAAAGAATTATACCTGCCAAATACCAACAACAAAAATTATGTAAGTATCTTCACAATGTGAATAATGAAGACACATCTTTGTAGTAAAAATGAGCTTTATAATTGCTAATTTACCTAAACATTAATAAATAATATACTACTTTCATATTTCTCAGAACAGCTACAACAACATCAAAACTATTTATCCTCAACTAAAGAAACAAGAAAGTCCAAAGTTTATCTGTACATTGTAAAACACGTAAGTATAAACATTCCTACTTATCACTAACATAGATTATTGATCAGATTTAAATTGATATTAACTATTATATATATTTTATAGATATACAAAGTACAAAATGACCGAAGGAGCCGAGTTTGTGACCAGCCAAAAAGGAAAATTATTGTTATGCTACATGGGTTACACGTACACACAGGAAAAACAATATGGCATGAAAGTGAATTAGAAATGTTGCAAATATTATTCCAACAAGTGCTACGGCAGAGCAACAACAAAAGAAGCTACAGTACTATATACTAGGGAACATAATCATCCACCTAATATTACAGAAATAGAAGTCAGAACAGCCATAGAAAGTATAAAAGAAGCTAGTACCGGATCCCAAAAGCAAACTAATGTCATTTTGAAAGAAGCCATTCCAAAAATTCCCAAAACAGCCTCAACCCAAATGCCAAACATCCTATCATTAAAAAGAACTATAGCACGGACCAAAAAATCGACAACTTCTTCAACACCATGTCCTAGAACATATCAGGATATTAGTTTTAGTGCTAACGAAATAATAACTTTAAATAAACAACCCTTTATAATTTATGACAACGAAAGCAATGAAAATAGACTAATAATTTTTGGTACCAGTATGAATTTAGTGAAACTGCAGCAAAGCCAATATTGGATGATGGATGGGACATTTAACATCTGTCCCAAACCATTCTTCCAATTATACACAATACATGGCCTCTATCACAACTGCAATATCCCTTTGTTATATGCACTATTGCCTAACAAAAACAATTCTACTTATATGGAATTATTAAATGTCATAAAACAAAAAACCAATGATTTCTCTCCGGACAAAATCATTCTTGATTTTGAGCATGCAATGCTCTTAACTATTCTAAAGATCCACCCACATACCTCCATTCAAGGGTGCTATTATCATTTCAACCAGTGTTTATGGCGACACCTTCAAAAAACTACCCTAAGTGTCGAATATGCTACAAATTCTTCATTTGCTTTTCAAATAAAAAAACTTATAGCACTTGCCTATGTCCCTACAACAGATGTAGCTGAACATTACAATATTATCATAGACAGTCCATTTTATAAACAAAACGAGGCTAGATTAACTCCTTTTCTTGATTACTTTGAGGACACCTGGGTAGGCAGACTCCACAGATCAGGGCACAGGAGAAATCCAAAATTCCTTATTCCCTGGTGGAATGTGTACCATAGTACCCTTAACGGGGAGTCAAAAACTAACAATGCCGTTGAAGGTTGGCACAATGCATTTGTCCAATCAACTGGCAGAAGCAAACCTAGTCTCGAAAAATTCATAAAATGCCTACAAAAAGAACAGAGCTATCAAGAATTCCGAATGGACCAATCTGTTACCGAAATTGTCCCTAAAACATCCAAGCAAAATAAACAAATGCACAAGTACCTGGAAGAGCAGGTTAAACTGTACCCTAATACGAAAGGCAACATCATAGCCAAAACACTACTGTAAATAAAGCCGAAACTGTTATAAAACACCAAATGTAGCACCTAAGTATGTGAAAATATGTAACGTGAGCTTTTAAAGTATTTAATGTATGCAATATATAATGATATTATTTTAATATATGCACACATTAAAACTAAATAATAAGTTAAAATCAATTCCGTAATAAATATGACATTACCCACCCACAAAAATAATAGAAAGCAAACACTTACCAATTTAGTTGTCTATCCAAGAACGTCCATTACCACCAAAGTAATCCAGGTAGTGCAAAAGTAACCCAAAAAAAAATTTAAAAATACAACTGTTCCACAATTAGGAATTCCACGCGGTCCTTAGCCATCGAACTACCATAAAAAACCCGAAAAAAAGAAAGAATCGCTCCGGAAAACCCGAAAAACTGTAAAGAAGTGTTTGAAAATCACTGTAGGATTAGAAAAACTAACACTTCCTTTAGAAAAAAAACGGAACTTCCGATGTTGCGAACACCTAGGAAAAAAACATAGAAAACAGACATTCCCACCCACAATATTTAACAAATAATGACAGACTAACATATTAACATTGATGATTTAATGTTCGATATACCCTAAAAGACTTAAATGAACTCTATAAATAATTAGTAAACTAACTAACACAACGTGTATATACCATACGTAAATATGTTATTTCTAAATCTGAAACATAGCTCCCTCACATTCAACACCACTAAATATAAGCTCACTAGTGTCAAACCTTAATATTAATACACATATAATATATAAAATGAACCTTACCTGCAGCGACGTGAAGTGTCTCCCAACCGCGATCAGCCCTTCTTCAAAATAACCCAAAACGACCAAACCCGGTTACAAAAGAAAGCACCAAAAACTAAATAAAATAGTCCCATTTGTAAAATATAATATCTATACAGAACTAAATGTTTTAAAAAAGAAGTATTAATTTATGTTATATAGAAAAATATCTATTTTTTTTCCTACAAAGAAATCATGATAAAAATGTACATTAATATAATAATGTAATATGATGAAAACAATGATGTTTATGTTAACAATGTTAAAAATTGTAAGTACATTGTCACAAAAAGAAAAAAAAAATTTTTTTAAATGTAAAATGTTTATTTATATTGTAAAAATGTTATCTTCACAAATGAAGGTGAGAAAAGCTTTACAGAAAATTATTAGTGTTATTAGCAATTTTTTTCTGACATACCAATATGTGAAAGAGATAATAAAGAATCTTAATGTCATATGAAAATGAAGATAAATAATAATGGTTCTGTATAGTTGTTATTAATTGTGTTTATAAAAGTTTATTTGAAAGAAATGTCAATAAAAAGATATTATTATGCATTTACGTTATTTGTTAAAATGTAAATAAAAAAAAGTTAATAAAATCATGCTGAATATTGTATTTTATTATCTTACTAAAAAGTATCAATGTAATAAAAAATAAATAACTGCATATTACAAGTGAGTATATGTTGGACTCTAATAATGTAATGAAGAATATACAAAATCCAGTGCACATTAAATTACAATACATGTAGCACAGTAATAACATAAATATTAATATTCCTACTGCACTCTACATAAAATGTTAATATGTACTATACACTAATTAATTTCAATAGATTATTCCAACAGTAGTGTACAGTAAATTAAACTTGATGTAATATTATATATGTTAAAAATCCTGTAATTGATTAAATGAAAAATAAATATATATTTATCCTGTAGAACTAGGTACCAAAATCAATAAATTAACCCTGAACCCTACAAATACTCCTT